>NC_041410.2:16387924-16392924 GCF_900747795.2 Erpetoichthys calabaricus | reverse complement strand
ATTTACTGGTGTAATTTAAAGCACTAGATATTATCATACCATACCCTGTGGTACTGCATAACCCCCAAAGCCCATTCTCCCCTTGCTGATTATTGGCATCCTAATAATAGTAATGACAATAGAAGGAACAATATGGATAAGATGTCTGCGTTTTGCAGCCTTGAAAGCTGTCTGTGGCATTAGTAAATTTGCCACAGGCTCTACTTTGTGTGTTTCTTATTTTTTATTTATGTATAGTTTTTATGTATTTTGTATATGTATATTGTGACAGTTAGCCGGGGCCAATGCCTGGCCGGGACGCCCCTTCACCACATCTGCCAGGGGGACAAGGCTGGGAAACCCAGTATATCCCCCTGGACGCTAGATGGCAGCACCCCTGGGTTGCAGCGGTGTCTCGGACTCCCCCAGGGCTTCATGGGGGTTGGAGTTCTGTGCAGCTCTGTGGGGTTCTGCAAGCGCCGCCAGGGGGTGCTGCAGCAGGAGCGGCTGGACCCTTTTGGGCACTGGTTTCGCTTTACCCGGAAGTGCAGCCAGATGTTGCCAATCAACCACCCAATAAAAGGGAGCCAGCAACCACCACTCAGGGCCAGAGTCAGGTGGAGGTGGACAAAGCTGAAGAGGAGGGGTGGTGGTGGAAGAGAGGAGAGAAAGAGTGCTTAGTGTACTGTGCTTTATTTGGGACTGTGTTGTGGCTGGAGGGATTACGGGGAAGACGTGCCCTCCAGCTGAAGAAAAATAAAAGTCTTGTGTGTTTGTACACGTGCCTCTATGTCAGTCTGTGCCGTGTCGGGCACTATATAGCGCCTTTTGTTACACTATATATATATATATATATATATATATATATATATATATATATATATATTTTTTTTTTTATTTTTTTGCTTCAGCCAATTCTATAACACCTGAAGCCTCCAGGTCTCATTTCTATGCAGCTCGTGGCTTACGGATTTTTCTAATGTACAGAACCAGTTAGAGAATACATTTTTATGTTAAATGCATATTTGTCTTCCATGACAGCATCTCCTCGGACCCCTAATGAATTGCCTCCACTGACCAGAGGTTTTATATTTCAAATGGTTGTCTACCTTTGTTAAAAAAAAACAACAAAACAAACTGCTGAATTTGCTAGGCATCCAATTGTCCTAGGGCCTCGATGTAACAGGACCCAGCTAAACGCCTGAAGCTATATCCATACTTATTAGACAGCTTGGACGTGAGGGGGTTTTTCACAGCGTGACCCTCACCACCTGGCAAAAACCAGAGTTTGGGAAGGACTGCGCAGGGCCATATAGCTAATCTCTTATAGGGGAGACCGGGGACGGACCCAAGACTGCAGGCCTCCTGGGACGCCAAGAGCCTCACTGCTCTTTAGTTCTTGTCTTTACATTCTTAGTGCTCTAAGACATCAACATATCTGCAGTGCTGTGCGTTTAGAGATTATGATTATTTTATCGCGCTCTACTTTGGGTTGCTTTTTTTCAAATGTGCTTATAATCACCTGCTGGCCAGGAAAGTAATCTTCATCAGTCAGCTAAAAAATCAAGCAAATAATCAAGTAATTGAAAAGATAGATAGATAGATAGATAGATAGATAGATAGATAGATAGATAGATAGATAGATAGATAGATAGATAGATAGATAGATAGATAGATAGATAGATAGATAGATAGATAGATAGATAGATAATTATGAAAGGCATTATATAATAGATAGATAGATAGATAGATAGATAGATAGATAGATAGATAGATAGATAGATAGATAGATAGATAGATAGATAGATAGATAGATATGAAAGGCACTATATAATAGATAGATAGATAGATAGATAGATAGATAGATAGATAGATAGATAGATAGATAGATAGATAGATAGATAGATAGATAGATAGATAGATAGATAGATATGAAAGGCACTATATAATACTATTATGATAGATAGATAGATAGATAGATAGATAGATAGATAGATAGATAGATAGATAGATAGATAGATAGATAGATAGATAGATAGATAGATAGATAGATAGATAGATAGATCAGACTCTCAAATCCACTTAATTGAAGCCCATGTCAGCAGTACTGGGGTCCAGACAAGAAGTCCAGTGCCTTATGAAAAGATCACCACACCACTCTCACACTCCTGTAATCCAACATCAGTATGGGACAGAAGACAGAAAGCCGCCTTGGACTGGGTGCCAGAGCTTATAAAGGGTCTTCACGGCCCCTAAATTGTCATAGAACAATGATGTGTCAGGAGCCAGCTAAGCAACTGAAGCTTCATTCACACTTAGACTCATGGCGTCATCTGCTCCACCAGGTCAAACCAGATTTGAAGCAGGACCATATTAGCTAAATGCGGCTACGATCCAAAACTCCAAACACCCCTTAGGACAATGACAGCCTCCTTTCTCTTTTAATTCAATTCTTCATGCTTTAATTTTTCGTGAACGGTGGCACAAATGAACATCAGCAGCTCACATGTTCACAACAATAATTACTGCACCGCTTCTCCTTCATCAATCATCTGATTCCTGTAAAGCAATTCTGGAATAGCACGAGGAGCTTCTCACTCTTGTTGCTTCTTATCTTTCCGAGCACTCCTACTCCTAGATCACCATTATTGATCTTCCTCCGCTTCCCCTGCTGTGTTAAGTATCAGGGCCTAGAGGGAGCTATCTGCAAGCACTGCTTGGTAGCTCAGCTGCTTTTTAAACGGACTTGTTTTTAAATTGCATTGCTTGGAATTTTTTTTATTTTTGTTATAAACTTGAACAAACAGTTTGAACGAGTAGCTAAGAGACTCATCAGGGCCAAGTAAGGTTTAGCGAAACAATCAAATGCAAGCCCTTCAGCTTGGGTCACCATCAGCTGGAAACACTTCTCCCTAAACACCCACGTCAAGTTCCTGCACCGGATCGTGTCACATTCTCAAGCCCACTTAATCCGACTCAGGGTTTCCAAGTCTATCCCTGCAGCATCAGGAACCCAACCCCTGACAGGGTGCCAGTCTATCATGTCGTCAAGTAATTTTGCCAACGTGTCTTTGTGGAATTGGAAGGTGGAGGAGGTTGGGAGTGTGCACACAGTGAACTTCCTCAGGATCCCAAATTAGGACCCGAGTGCAAGGCATTCTGGATAACAGAGGAAAAAAAAAACACCCAGAGAACATGGAGAACACGTCAACTCCACATAGACAATGATTAGACATGGCGGTCCAACACAGGATACTGGGTCTTTGAGGCCGCCCTGCCAAACACTCCACCACTAGCCTCTCGAAAAGCAGACCAGCATGATTTTAATATCAGCTTTTCACTTTATTGTAGGTGGAAGCCCCAATGATACTGGTTCAAAAACGTCCAGTCAGCTTCGGGGTTAACCAGGAGACTGCAGCCAGACCACCCGCTCTTCAGAAGAGGTCATCCACCTGAAGCTAAGCACATTCAGGCCCAACAACAACATTTATTTCTATAGCACATTTTCATACAAAAAAGTAGTTCAAAGTGCTTTACATAATGAAGAAAAGAAAAATAAAAGACAAAATAAGAAATTAAAATAAGACAACATTAATTAACATAGAAAAGGAGTAAGGTCCGATGGCCAGGGGGGACAGAAAGAACAAAAAAAAAAACTCCAGACGGCTGGAGAAAAAAATAAAATCTGCTGGGGTTCCAGGCCACGAGACCACCCAGTCCCCTCTGGGCATTCTACCTAACATAAATAGAATAGTCCTCTTTGTATTTAGGGTTCTCACGGAAGGACTTGATGATGATGGTCATGCAGACTTCTGGCTTTTAATCCATCAATGTTGGACCATCACGGTGCTTTGAGTAGATGGTGGTGGCGCAAGCCACCACCAAAAGGACACCAGAAAAGGAAACAGAAGAGAGATGGGGTCTGAGTGTGGATACCAATGCCCCAGTGCAGTGACAGCGACACTGTGCTGTAAAAAATGTCACCAGCCTTCAGATGAGACATAAAAACCAAGGTCCGCACTCTCATAAAAAATCACTTGGTATCCTTTGTGAAGAGTAGGGTGTACCCTGATGTCCTGGCTAAATTGACCACCACGTACTGGTCATTCTGGCCCCCTAATCAATCCTTGTCTCTGATTGGCTCTCTCTCTCACCACTGCATCATCTAGCAGCTAATGTGTGGTGAGCAGACTGGCACAAAACGGCTGTCGTCGCATCATCCAGGTGGGTTCTGCACATTAGTGGAGGTTGAAGTGGCTCCCACTTCACTATGTAAAGTGTGTTGAGCAGTGACAATAGTGCTATATAAATATTAAGAATGATTATTATTATTATTATTAATAATAATAATAATAAGTGGGATGAGTGGCTTCCCAGCCACTATGTAAAGTGTTTTGAGCAAATAGAAAAGTGGTATATAAATGTAAAGAATGATGATGATGATTATCCATCCATCCATCCATTATCCAACCCACTATATCCTAACTAATGGTCACAGGCGTCTGCTGGAGCCAAACCCAGCCAACACAGGGCGCAAGGCAGGAAACAAACCCCGGGTAGGGCGCCAGCCCACCGCAGGATGATGATGATGATTATTATTATTACTGATAAGTGGGATGAGTGGCTCGCTAGTCACTATGTGAAGTGCTTTGAGTAGTGAGAATAGTGCTATATAAATGTAAAGAATTATTATTATTAGATATGAAAGGCACTATATAATTATTAGATAGATAGATAGATAGATAGATAGATAGATAGATAGATAGATAGATAGATAGATAGATAGATAGATAGATAGATAGATAGATAGATAGATAGATAGATAGATAGATAGATAGATAGATAGATAGATAGATAGATAGATAGATAGATAGATAGATTTCAATTTTAGTATAGTCGGTAGGATAAGATAGATAGATAGATAGATAGATAGATAGATAGATAGATAGATAGATAGATAGATAGATAGATAGATAGATAGATAGAGTAGATAGATAGATAGATAGATAGATAGATAGATA